>NC_041397.2:103420597-103428097 GCF_900747795.2 Erpetoichthys calabaricus | reverse complement strand
GTTGAAACCTCCCAGTTTCATATGTTTAGTGTGCCCTAGAGTGAGATTTCTTTTTCAGTAGGCCAGTTAGGGTTATGGCCTGTTTTATATGGGTATTTTTGAAGGCCTCACCTATTTTTGTTCCAAAATCACAACAATATATTAAAGCATTGCTTATAAGAATAAGTGGCATGTATTTTGGGAAAGACCTTGTTTTGCTTTGCATTCTTTTCCTTTCTCCTCCACTCCTCACTGCCGTTTGTTGTTCTTCTCCTTCTCTTCGGACTCTGATCATATGCAACATAGGAGTTCTTCTGGTGTCCAAGTCATTGTTTCCAGGAAGCACTTCCAGATAAGGCGGAAGTCCTTCAGAACACAACCTTTATCTCCCACGGAACCCAACAGGGCAACCTTGAATCCACTGCTCCCATGCAAGTAGGTTGCCACGCAGCATATAGGGGGACGACCTACACATAGGAGGCAGTCTCCCACTGTCCCACATCTCTGGCCTCCCGACCTGGAAATGGACTACTAGCCATCCCGGTCAGGATGCTTCTCCAGCCCAGTTCTCCATCCTCTATGCTGGCCTCCCAGAAGGTTAAACCATTCCTATCCATTGCTGCTGGGATGCCAATCTCGATTCACCAACTGCTGCAGCTCCCTTCATGCCTGCCTCCTGGCTGGGTGGAGGAATGTCACAACTCCATACCAGATTGGTTGAGCCCCGGGTTAACAACGACCACCACCAGTACTGTTAGTCAACAGGGTGCTGGCGGAAATTGGGCTACTGTTGGAGAGGAGGAAGGTAAAGAGAGTGGAACTGAGGGTATGAAATTTGAATGTTGGCAGTATGGCTGCTAAAGGGAGAGAGTTAGTCGATATGATGGAGAGAAGGAAGGTTGATATATTGTGCGTGCAAGAGACTAAATGGAAGGGGAGTAAGGCCAGGTGGATTGGAGGTGGATTCAATTTGTTTTATCATGGTATGGATAGGAGGAGAAATGGAGTAGGGGTTATTCTGAAGGAACAGTATGTCAAGAGTGTTCTGGAGGTGAAAAGAGTGTCAGACAGAGTCATGATTATGAAGTTGGAAATTGGAGGTGTGATGATGAATGTTGTTAGTGCATATGCCCTGCATGTTGGGTGTGTAATGGATGAGAAAGGATGTGTAATGGAGTGAGTTGGATGAAGTGATGAACAGTGTACCCAAGGGACAGAAAGTGGTGATTGGAGCGGATTTCAATGGACATGTTGGTGAAGGGAACAGAGGAGACGAGGAGGTGATGGGTAGGTATGGTGTCAAGGAGAGGAATGAAGAAGGTCAGAGGATAGTGGATTTTGCCAAAAGGATGGACATGGCTGTGGTGAATACGTATTTTAAGAAGAGGGATGAACATAGGGTGATGTACATGGGTGGAGGAAGATGCACACAGGTAGATTACATCCTATGCAGAAGAGTCAATCTGAAGGAGATTGAAGACTGCAAAGTGGTGACAGGGGAAAGTGTAGTTAAGCAGCATAGGATGGTGGTCCGTAGGATGACGTTGGAGATCAAGAAGAGGAAGACAGTGAGGGCAGAGCCAAGGATCAAATGGTGGAAGATGAAAAGGAAGACTGCAAGGTTGAGTTTAAGGAGGAGGTGAGACAGGTACTAGGTGGCAGTGAAGAGTTACCAGACAGCTTGGAAACTATAGCAGATGTAGTAAGGGTGAGAGCAAGAAGGGTGCTTGGCGTGACATCTGGAAAGAGAAAAAGGAAACCTGGTGGTGGAATGAGGAAATACAGGAGAGTATACAGAGGAAGAGGATGGCAAAGAAGAAGTAGGACAGTCAGAGAGATGCAGAAAGTAGACAAGAGTACAAGGAGATAAGGCAAAAGGTGAAGAGAGAGGTGGCAAAGGCTAAAGAAAAGGCGTATGATGAGTTCTATGAGAGGTTGGACACTAAGGAGGGAGAAAAGGACCTGTACCAATTGGCTAGACAGAGGGACCGAGCTGGGAAAGATTTGCAGCAGGTTAGGGTGATAAAGGATAAAGATGGAAATGTACTCACAAGCAAGGAGAGTGTGTTGAGCAGATGGAAAGAGTACTTTGAGAGGCTGATGAATGAAGAGAACGAGAGAGCGAAGAGGTTGGATGATGTGGAGATAGTGAATCAGGAAGTACAATGGATTAGCAAGGAGGAAGTAAGGATAGTTATGAAGAGGATAAAGAATAGAAAAGCCGTTGGTCCAGATGACATACCTGTAAAGCATGGAGGTGTTTAGGAGAGATGGAAGTGGAGTTTTTAACCAGATTGTTTAGTGGAATCTTGGAAACTGACAGGATGCCTAAGGAGTGGAGAAGAAGTGTACTGGTGCCAATATTTATGAATAAAGGGGATGTGCAGGACTGTAGTAACTACAGGGGGATAAAATTGATGAGGCACAGCATGAAGTTATGAGAAAGAGTAGTGGAAGCTGGGTTAAGAAGTGAGGTGATGATTAGTGAGCAGCAGTATGGTTTCATGCCAAGAAAGAGCACCACAGATGCAATGTTTGCTCTGAGGGTGTTGATGGAGAAGTATAGAGAAGGCCAGAAGGAGTTGCTTTGCGTTTTGTAGACCTGGAGAAAGCATATGACGGGGTGCCTCGAGAGGAGCTGTGGTATTGTATGAGGAAGTCGGGAGTGGCAGAGAAGTATGTAAGAGTTGTACAGGATATGTACGAGGGAAGTGTGACTGTCGTGAGGTCTGCGGTAGGAGTGACGGATGCATTCAAGTTGGAGGTGGGATTACATCAGGGATCGGCTCTGAGCCCTTTCTTATTTGCAATGGTGATGGACAGGTTGACAGACGAGATTAGACAGGAGTCCCTGTGGACTATGATGTTTGCTGATGACACTGTGATACTGTAGCAAGAGTAGGGAGCAGGTTGAGGAGACCCTGGAGAGATGGAGATATGCTCTAGAGAGGAGAGGAATGAAGGTCAGTAGGAACAAGACAGAATACATGTGTGTAAATGTGAGGGAGGTCAGTGGAATGGTGAGGATGCAAGGAGTAGAGTAGGCAAAGGTGCATAAGTTTAAATACCTGGGATCAACAGTACAGAGTAATAGGGATTGTGGAAGAGAAGTGAAAAGAGAGTGTAGGCAGGGTGGAATGGGTGGAGTAGAGTGTCAGGAGTAATTTGTGACAGACGGATATCAGCAAGAGTGAAAGGGAAGGTCTACAGGACGGTAGTGAGACCAGCTATGTTATATGGGTTGGAGACGTTGGCACTGACCAGAAAGCAGGAGACGAAGCTGGAGGTGGCAGAGTTAGAGATGCTAAGATTTGCATTGGGTGTGACAAAGATGGATAGGATTAGAAATGAGTACATTAGAGGATCAGCTCAAGTTGGACGGTTGGGAGACAAAGTCAGAGAGGCAAGATTGTGTTGGTTTGGACATGTGCAGAGGAAAGATGCTGAGTATATTGGGAGAAGGATGTTAAGGATGGAGCTGCCAGACAAGAGAAAAAGAGGAAGGCCTAAGAGAAGGTTTATGGATGTGGTGAGAGAGGACATGCAGGTGATGGGTGTAACAGAGCAAGATGCAGAGGACAGAAAGATATGGAAGAAGATGATCCGCTGTGGCAACCCCTAATGGGAGCAGCCGAAAGAAGAAGAAGAAGATATATATATCTTTTTATCTTATTAGCTATTACACATTTCTTTTGTAGAATTCCATTTTTCTTTTAAGGAAGGATTTCTTCAACCAAAATAATAAAATATGCTAAAGTATACTATTGGTACTTATTATTAAAATAGATTATGAAATAGCGCCAGATAATGCATCAACAGAACCATATAAAATGTAATAATTTACCCTAAAAAGCAGCATTATACATATAGGAATGCCTGGTGTAGTGGGACAGCAAACAATGACATACCTGTCATCAACTGAACTGCTTTGCCTCGAAAATTTTGGAGGAAAGGATTTTTAAAAACTTTTAAACTATTTCACCTGCACCACAAGAACAGCTGCATGCTGTCAGTGGTCAAATAACTACGCCGACCATTCATTTACACCAAAAGCAACATGATGGAGCATCACAAGGAATCATTTGTCCAGTATACAGTGCATCTGTTTTGAAACACTATGAGCAGGAATAAAACCAGCTTGCCTTCAAAGTTTTTAAACAACCTTTCCAGTAATTTCTCAATGTTCGTGAATCCGTTAATGGAGTACATTGCTTTTCTGACAATTTTGTTTAGAATCTGTATTGCTTGTTTAGCAAGTGAATTGAGCTTCCAAATTACAATATATGTTAATATTTCATATATAGATCATTAATCTTGCATTAACATTTATAAGCATTCATATAAATAAAATTTATTATTATTATTATTATAAATATGTTGCCCTGCGTATAATCGCAACAACTCAGTTTCAATTGAAATGTCACCCCCCTTGCAGAATTTCAGATACCCCCTCAAAGAGTTTCCCTGGTGCTCGACCTGCCAGAACATTTAACTTAAAAAATTCAGTGCAGGGCAAAACAGCATAATCCAGTGGTCTTCAAACTCAGTCCACGGAATCCCACATGGCTGCAGGTTTAGGTTCCAATGAGACTCACAATCAGTGAATCATTTTACATCTAATTGATAAGATTTAATTAGCTGTTCTATTTTCTTCTCTTTCCTTTTTCTGCTTTCAGAAAGGCATAGCAGTGTGATTTTTACATTTATTAGGCATTTATAAATATTTGTATTTTTGCTATAACATTAAATGCTTATCTCTCTTTTTTGCATTTTCTTATTAATTTGCAATTTGCTTTTTTCTTGTAGTTTGCTTCCTTAGATATATCCTAATAATTACATTTACGAACAAGCTCAGAGCAGACACCCAGGCAAATGACACTAAATGTCAAAAAGCTGTAACTACTTAAGCATGAGGCCAACTAGCATGCTCATTAGTAGATGATGGAGTAACCTGACCACCTGGAAAAGCAAAGTGAAAATCATTATGATGACAATGTTTAAAACCAAGTTAAAAAACACAAAATTATCTCAAGATAACATACTTAAATTCTAGGTACATTCTAATAAAAAATTTAAAAATTACCATACCAAACTTCGCTGTGGAATTTCTACATTTACCCCCCCAAAAAAACTGGGAAATAACAGCTTACTTACTTAGGTTATTAGTTCAAATTAAAAACAGATCAAAATGATCTATTGATCAAAAGCCTGCAGCCACATGGGGTCTGTAAGATTTAGTTTGAGAACCATTGTTATAATCTAATAAAGACTTTTTTATACTGAAGACTATATCACATTTGGTTTAAAGAAAATTGTAAATTACATTCCAGAAGGCTTTTATGTACCAAATACCTTTTTGGCCTTAGAAAAACTGACATTGCAAGAGTATCAGTTTACTAAGGTGCTAATTTATTTGCATAAAGTTAAACTTCATTATTTTTTGCTCTTTTATTATACTAATTACATGCTCACATTTGAAAACACTACAACTTAATAAGAACTTCACAGGTATGTGGAGGTTTTCATAGATACTATAGATACTGTAAATAAAAATCAGATTTATTGAGCCTGTTTATTTTGATATACAGGTAAAATTCTGGTATAACAAACTCCCAGGGACATAGAAAATATTTTGTTGTAATGAAATTCTGCATTTGTTACTCTAGTGCTTTCTTTAACTTGTATCCAGGCGTTTGCAATCATTTCAATAGCTTCTTTCACGTTACTTTTAATCTCCTCCTGCCTACAAGTTATGCTGACGAGAATTTTTCTCAGCATTTCCTTGCGATAATACACTTTCAGGGTTCAAATGATGCCCAAATCCAATGGCTGAAGCGCTGCCGTGCAGTTGGGTGGGAGGTATTCAAATTATTATCTGAAAAAATTATCTGAATGTGGAAGCATGTTGTGGGCAGCAGTTATCAGTTAGGAGCTGACTCATTATTTCTTTTTCATATTGTGAGGTTTCTGAACTCTTTTGAGACTCCCCACTCCCCACCCAACGGGAACGACACGCTGAAGTGCATCCTGAAGCGCGATTGCAGCATCTGTGGAAGATTGTTTGTCTGTTGCTGGGGCAGGGCAATAGGAGACTCACATTGCTGCAGTGAAGTGCCACAGAAGCAAATCATAAAAGATCGGGGTCGTGCTATAAGTCCCTATCTTGCACCCCAAAACAAGAGACTTAGTCTCAGTACTTTAGCAAAACCAGCTTTATTCAGCTTGAAACAGGAATGGCACAGTTATTTATTGTAGCGTGATCTGCCACTCTGCCATACACAGACATAGCAGTCAGGCAGGATCGTGGCCAGGTCAGTGATCAAGAAGTCCTGTTACAGTATCTGCATTTACAATTTATGTGCTCCTAACCTTGCATCACCCATTGAGATCTTTTCTGTTTACTTTGGCGGAGAGACGCAGCATATCTGTGAGCCTCCTGTTGCCCCGTACAGATGCAGAGATCGCACTTCGGGACGC
This sequence comes from Erpetoichthys calabaricus, assembly GCF_900747795.2. Classification (NCBI taxonomy): domain Eukaryota; kingdom Metazoa; phylum Chordata; class Cladistia; order Polypteriformes; family Polypteridae; genus Erpetoichthys; species Erpetoichthys calabaricus. Next base: position 103,421,641 of record NC_041397.2, on the reverse strand, counting down.
TCTTTGGTGTGTCATCTAGTTGGGGGAGGTCCCAAGAGAGTTGACAAACCTCACATTTTCTTGAATGAGTGCTGCATTAATAGGAATGTTTCTTCAACGTGCATCACTGAACCACATAAAAATGGCTTTTTCGATGTCTTCAAATGCAGCAGTTCACATACGTTTGCAACCTGAGATTTTTCTGCTTTTTTTGCTCTGTCTTTCAAGAAAGTTGACAGTGTCGAAAAAATTAAAGTTTTTTTCTTCTAATATGAACTGTTATCATTTTTCTGTGTCTGCTGTTTCTATAGGAGGGTGACAATGAGTTAAATTCCAAGGATGTTTTTCAAATGTTGATGAGCAATAAGTAAAAGGTATCACTGAAAACCACAGGAAAAAAAAAAGGCAAAAAAAAAGAAACAGTACGAGGAAAGTTCGAAGAAAGAAAAAAAATTACAGTGTTTCTGTTTGGGGATCGTTGTGCACAACTGAGCTGCGGCCACAGAACTAATGGCATTTCATGGTTCTTTTGTGTACTTCATTATAATGAAAGTATCTGCTGAATGTACTTCGTAGTAACGAGATTTCTATAGACTCGTGTCATATGGGGAAGCTGTCGGGACCATAAAAATACTTCGTTGTAATGAAAATTTCGTTGTAAAGATATTCATTATAATGGAATTTTACCTGTATTATGCTTCCCATTCACAGATTAAAAGTGCTATAACTTTACTTAGAGTTGCATTCATTTATCTGTTTCTGTTCCCTCTTATGCTCACTCATGTGCCCCAATATCCCTCTTTCAAACTCATTCATTTCTGACAATAAATACATTTTAATTGAAGTTTTGTTATAATATAGTCAAGCTTTGTTATAATCATAATCAGTGCAAATATAGCATATATATATATATATATATATATATATATATATATATATATATATATATACACATATATATATATATATATATATATATATATATATATATATATATATATATATACATATATATATATATATATATATATATATATATATATATATATATATATATATATATAT